>NW_025933685.1:0-15904 GCF_000764305.2 Hyalella azteca
CTGCTGACGCTGAAAGGTAAACTCCGCAGCTCTGGCAGCAGAGCGCTGGCGTACGTGTCTTGCTCAGCCTCGTCTACGGCGATCTCCAGCAACTCTGAGTGCCTGCAATAGTACAATAATATAATATATTATGTATATATAGTAATATATATCAGTATAACATAATAATCTAAAATTAATACATAATTCTTTAAAAATTAGCACCGAATTTCAGTAACCAAACTGAGATAAAGAGGCATAACTCTGATAATACAGCGTTTACTTGTGTAATTATCAATAAAATGAGATAAGCATTAAGTTTTAGTCTTAAGTGCGAATTATTATTTTTTCTGATTATTATTTAACGCAACTGATTTCATTCTAGCATTCAATTAAACAGATGAATGTTACTGACTTAAATTCTCATATTTCCTTTAAAAACTATATTCAAACCTCTTCGCCACGACACGATGCCAATTTCCGTCGTCCAATTTTTTAGTAACGCAGAGCGACGTGCACACACGACCGTCCAAGCCAACGACAAGACAAACACTGGCGGTCTGAAGCTCCACACTCAGCCAGTCTGTGCGGTGACGTGACCGCAGAAGCACAAGTGTGCCGTCGCTTGTCCGCGTCCGGAACCTAAATAAAGCGGATGCAATGGGGATTATTATCCTTTAATACAGGTTTCGTAGAATAGTGAATAAAATTAAAATTAGTGATAAAATTTATTAAATCACAAACTAGTATGAGGCTCCCAACTAATATTTGTTTCTCTAAGTCATCCCTGAATTGAAATTTTATGGAGTTATAAAAATGAATTAAACCTATAGGCTATAGGTGTACAAATCTGAATATTATTTAGATAATAGACGATAGAACACCCTGCAATATCTGATGAATATAGCATTATTCTAGCATTAATTCTAGAAGTCTTTGAATGGTTACACCCACTCACACCCAATGGTTGAGTAATTCAACCTCTTCAAACCTTAACTCGATTTGCGCCCAATACTCGGGCGGGGTGAAGGCAAGAGCGACGTTGACGTAACTCTTGCTGAGGAAGAAGAGAGACGGCGCCTCGGTCGTACAGCTGGCACCCGCCCGCCCCGGTGCGCACGCGCACTGCTCCGCGCCTGGCGACCCCTGGCATCTGCGGTGCCGTGACGTAGTCAATAAATCGAGAAGCTCAGCAGACATGTTCTCATTAATATTACTAAGAAGCTTACTTTATACAAGAGGACAAAATGGGGAGTGGTGTCAAGAGATACTAAGAGGCGAGGCATAAAATAAATTATCGGTTATTTACGAGAATAAACATTTTTTAAGGAACGTTCAATAGGAACGTTAATATGTATCTAGAATAACGTTCATATTAAGTAAAATAATTTACTTATTCGAATTAAAACGTATAATAAGAAATTGCAAGCACATTGAAGTGTGGCCGCAGATGAGCAAAGATTTCAGTTCACTATTCCGGATGAATCAGACATTATGCTGTAGCAATTATTATTAACGCAAACAATCCTGGCAGGGTGCTTCTATAATCTGACCAAAAAATTATAAACATTTTATCAAAGGTATGAAAGAATTTAAAAATCAGTATAAGTAAAAAAGGACTCAAGTCAATAGACAAATAATACACGACAATACAATAGACAATTAATTTTATTAATACAATTAATAATAATAAAAAAATTAAAAAAGTAAATACCCCAATTTCGTACGAAGGCGGCGATTCAAGAGACAAATGCTGTCATCGGTAATTTTTAACAATTTAAAGGGAGAAACTCGACGGACAACAACGCTTCTATTTTAATAGCCTTAGATTACCCATTCATATCGTTCAGTAAGAAAATCGAAGCGAAGCTATAGTTTAATGAACAATAAGCGTACCGGGCGTTGCGAGGACAAGTGTTCGAGGGCCGGAAGCAGGAGAGGGCGCGACAGCCAGCCACGCTCGCGGTCATGGCGCCTGGCGACCCGAGGTCCTGGAATTGTTTGTTGACGCACGAAATGCCGGGTGAGAAGTTTGCAGTGTGGCCCCACCGTATGGCTCGGACAGTTACACCTGCCCGATACAGAATGATTTTGATGGAAAACTTTATTTAGTTCACAAAACTGTCTCAGATTATTATTTTCAGGCATTTACTTAGATTACACTGAAAAAATCTAATGCCAGCAGCCAAGGTCACTGGTTAATTTGATTATCCACTAAGTTTTAGTCATTGATACTCGGAAGTGTAGAGCTTCCCATGAAACATTGATACAATCAAATGAAGTAAAGGCCAGCTGCTCATAATATTTCGGCACAACGCGGTACCCAGGACGGTACCTGGACTCGGGCGCGGCATGAGGCAGACACTTGCCGCCGTTGCGGCAGGCGCGCCGGCTGCAGGGCGGCTGTCGCGCGGCCGTGACGGCGCGCGCCGAAGTCAGGCTAGCAAGCTGCCCGCGCTCTTCTTCGGCCCCGTCCTGCGCTGGACACCTGAACAGCGAGTGCTACTTGAGGAGGTTAGCGTTATCTTTCTCTTAAAATTTAGAACGTGATAGGGAGCTTTCGTATTCACGTCCTAATGCAAGGGATTACTTTTATGCGACAAGTGTCCCTGTAAAAAGTCTGGTTGGGTCCAAAACGAGATATTGATTTGGATTTTAAGATTTGTAATGTACTCTTTAGCTAATATTGTGGCGTGCCTTAGAAATCATGGTTTGGAACTGATATTTTTCCGTTTGTTTCATATCATATTAAAATATCTACCAGCAGCTAATCCATGATTTAAAAATAAAATGACTCATGATGCTTTTCGGGATTTAAAAGGATCTAGTTCTGGTACAACGAATTATGCGACTACAGGGCTTATAAAATTGTTCGGAAACTTGTAGCTTGAACAGTGCAATAGCTATTTCCGAATAGGTTGATTGAATATTAATGCTTAAATCTTTGTATGTCTAATTTGTGCTCTATTTCGCAGTTTTTCGTTAATCAAAAAGCAATCAAAAGTAATCAAATCACGAGAGTAAATTAGTTCTTGAAGTTCGCTTGAGTGACTAAACACAGCCAAATAAGAAATGTAACAAAATAACAGACGGGGGATATTCCACAACTTTACTATAGTGACAAAAAGAAGCAATTAAAGTATTTTTGTAGGCAAAAACATGTGCATTTTTTCACCTGCAGTAAGATTGTATGCGCAGGGAAGGCCCGGCGTGGCTGCGATCGCCGGCATCTGCGAGGTGCCAGCGCTGGCCCAGCGTCGCGATGTCGCGGCAGCAACAGCGGCACGCAACTCGTCGTGACGCGCACTCGCCCAGCGCCGCAACGCCCGCGCCCAACACAGCCGCTCCGACTGCGGCCTTGATCTGCCGTGCCCCGACCGTGCGTTACAGGATCAGGTCCAGTGATCGAATATTGCGTATATAAATACAAATGAGCTCTATTTTAAGACCAGCAGCATTTTAGTTAATAAGTCATACCTCGTGTTGATGCTGGAATATTAGAGACTCCAGAGAGAATCCGTGCTGGCTTTCCGGTGACCGTTGAAGCAACCACACTCTGGTGTGGCTATCATGGCTGAGCTGTATGGTTTCTACAGCCACAGTCATGACGTGTGGCTGAATGGCTGACATATCGTGGGACTTCAGCCAGTCTGTCCCTGCTTCAGCAGAGTATTCAGCAAGCTGCTGATTCAGCAGCTTCAGGAGTCGGTCCAGCAAAGATTCAGAAGAATCTGAGTTTGGTTCCTGAAATGTTTTCAGCTGTGTTACCAGGCCGATAACTATAGACAAAATTCGCATCATAGACGATCTCAAAATTCACCACAAAGTAACTGAAGCGGGAAAAATAGGCTACATTTAACAACTTTAAGGGTTTCTATCCACGGGCTTTACCATACGAGCATGATAAAAAGTATTGCAAGAGGCACAAAATAAATTTCATTACATAAAGAATTACAGTTATCTTATAAGCCGATAAGACTATATTCGTTAGATGAACCATAATAATCACGTATAAGATAAATATAGATTGAAACTGCTGGTGTTACACAGAAGCCGAAAGTTGCTAATACTGAACATATTTCGCATACTCTACTTTTAGGTGTGTTCCAAGGACGATTGTTCAGGTTGAAGCCCCTTTACTGATTAGTAAAACCCTACTTTATAAGAAATGACGTCTGCACATCTTATCGTTCATCACATCCGTAAAAGTGCGGCAGGATACAACAAAACACAGAATGTTAAAGCGGATCTAAAAGTTGGTCCGTTACTTCACCACTGACCTCAGCGTCAGAACTCGTCAGGAGGTCACGAGGCAGGATGGCGAGGTCGACTGGAGTAGATCTGAGCGCTTCAGCAACTCCGATGTTGCTGACGTCAGCGTAAACGGTGAGCTCTTGCTCGTCGCCTGACGTTGACGAGAGAAGCAGCTTCGCTTCGTGCCTGCAGGTATAGACATAATTGAAATACAATTGAACCTCGTCAGTCTGGACAGGCTTTAATTTTAACAGAGTTGCAAACAAGAAATCGAGCACCCAGTGCATGGGGCAAGAGGAGATGCTTAGGAATGAAATCTTTGTCGAATTTAGATGCCACTGCCATTCGAAATTCAGATCAGCCCATTGTCAGGAAGAGGCAATAAAATTCACATCACCCTTAACAAAATTCAGGCATCGCCCTAGCTTACGCACAAGAGTCGCTATATTCGGCTTAGAGCTATTCTGGATCTACTTTGCCACTCAATTGAAATAAACTTCTGGTCAGAATCTGCTTTCCGACATTCAAGTTGCCTGAGACTTTCCAACTTTCTAGTTGCTTTTCTCACCGAGTTCTATGCGGCGCCTATTTCAGGATAACCCACATCCAAATTTTGTTTAGGACGGGATGGATTTACACCAAAGAATTAACTTCTGGCTACTTGCAAAAATGATATTTCACCAGAAAATCGTAAACTTCGTTATTTAATCAGCGCATTCCTCCCATGGCCCAATACTGTGAAAGAAAAGGCAAGGGAATAAATATAAATCAAGTGAAGGGAATAAACATAAATCTTTATTCATTAACTCATCCTGATTCAAAATAATTATAATACACTCACAATCCCAGCCCAGCTGCAGGGTCCAGCAGTAAAAATCCTGAGTCGCTATCCAGGTGGATTCCAGAATTAGATCCCAGCCATGTAATTCTAGCGCTGGGTTTATTTAATCCACGGCTAGAATTACTAAAAACAATTTCAGTCTTAGGGTGAGGCTTATCGGAATTGAGCCTGAATTTATTCCAGAATTGATAAGACACAGCATCCGTTTCAGCGTTGGTTCCGTGGCGTTGCGTTGCAGCGCCAAGAAAGGGCAAGTGAGGGAGACGCCCGATGGGAGCATTAGAGGTTGCCTGCAGAATGTTCTTCAATATTCAATCACATATTCATACACACAAGGAAATGATACATAATTGCAACAGTAAAATGACATGCACCTTATAAATAACTATCTCAAATGAGCTTCCTTACTTCCCGGATAAATATTGAGATAAATGTAGTAATAAGATAAGATGTCGATCTGTCATCGCCAGATTGACACATGGCAACGGCTGGCAGGGATCACGACAACTGTCAGCAGCCCTTTAAACTGTCATCAGTACTCACGTGAACTGCTATAAGTTAGACAGGCTGCAGTCATAACTATCAGCCGTGCTCAAGTGAATTGGCAGCAGTATCATTATTCCTNGAGAGAGAGAGTCACTCCCTAGAGTGACGGGTGCCAGGAGAGAGAGTCGTGCCCTAGTGACGGGGTACTTGAGAGAGAGAAAGTACCACCTAGAGTCACGGGTGCCGGAGAGAGAGAGTCACGGGGGACAAACACCAGCTACACACCCGCCAACTCAACCTGCTGTGTAATATAAGGCCCCCGAAATTTCCATCCAGGGTCCTTCGATACGAATAGCATTGGAGAATACGGATAGCGTATCCTTAAACGTATAATAGACAAGGATACGGAGCATGAATGGACAATTGTGATCCAAAAATAAACAAAAGATCTTGTTGATTTGGAGAGTTTAAAATAACGTGAGAAGTACGCGTAACTGGAACAGAATACTTCCTTAACCAGCGCTATTTTGAATGAAAATAACGAATATAATATGAAATATATTTACGAACAAAATAAATCCTAATATTTATTTGTCCTGCTATGGTCATAACAAACTCAGTATCTCAATGCACAGATTAGCTGCTCCTGGGAAAACCTCGACCTCATAACGGAGTTACGAAGTGAATTGTTTACCAAGGAAAATTAAAAACTCAGGCAAGAAATGATCCATCTCGTCATCCGTTGCCGGGCACCTCCTGAAACTCCAATAGAGAAACCACATCGACACTAGAAAGTAATGGTAAAAATCTATACGGAGACTTTGGGACGGTTTCAGCCATTATACCAGCTTAAAATGCGCAAATAAAAAGTCGATCAATTGTGTTAAAAATTCATATTGAATATTTGATCATGCATATTTAGATTTTTCATGTTTGAATCAAGTCAGCGAGTGTTAAGACTGTGTTCAAAGTTTCGTGGGGGCTCTAAGATGATAGATAAATGCATGGCACTGTTTCTATGAATACTAAGCGTAAAAAAATATCTAATCAAAGGACCATGCTCTATAGTTGAGTTGTGTGCTACATGATTCGCGAACTGTTCGTAATGTCTTAGTTCAAGATCTTCCTTCATGATATTTGGTTCTTCCTTCCGGACATAATGCTAGACGTTTCCCCAACAGCTTTGAATGAAGAATTGGGTTGAAAATCCGGTAATATTTCAATTCAATAAGAGCTCCGTTACACAAAAGAATTAACACGCGCAAAATATACCACGCACGAACTGCATATATTCATCGCAGCAGAGCGATTACTCAACACAATGAGGAACCATGTACCACATTACGACGCACCTGGTCGGTGACCTGCACTCTGAAATTGAGTCCCGCTCTGTGCTGGGGGTTCTCAAAATCCAGCGGCACTCTAGAGAACAGGTCTGCACCAGCTGCGCCGGCTCTCACTTCCACCAACTGCCAGCCGAACCCGCTTCTCGGCACCACCTGTAGTGCGCGTGATGTACTATACGATGTTTTCGAGCTGAAGTGAGGTATCAGTCATTAAACATGCACGTATAGGTGAAGTACAATGTAAACAAGAGACGGTATTGTCACAATGTGAATCGATAAGTTCAACTTTAAAAATGCTCAAGCTGAAATTTATATGAACTTTTATGGTGTATTTACGGCAGCAAGATTTGAACTGGCGTAGCAAATGGCTTACGTTGCCACTATAGCAACACTTTTTCTGCATACAAATAAATGATGAACATGATTAACTGATAGTAGGCGAAAAACGAATATGTAATTGATGGAGAGAGTCTGTAGCGTGTCTAACATCGGTCAGTTACATTACTAGCCTCGCTCGCCATTAATGCGACTTTTTCAAGCGAGGGCCAACGAAGTTACGTTGATAAATTCATTATTATATATAAAGAATGAGATATGAAGATGATTTTCTATAAATGTGTCTATGAATCAAAAGCTCCACTTAATAAGAAAGTAAATCAATAATTACCCGGTATGCAAACACGTTGCTTTCATCAGGATCAGCCACCACGAGAGTCGTAATGAAATTTTCAGAGAAGTTGCTGCGGGATTTGGACGCTGAAAATTCTACGTTGGAAGAAAACATGGCGCTAGAAGATGAACCTCCATTCGGGAACGTCTCTTCGATGGGCGATAAAATTACGCTGGATGATGAAGCGTCGTGAGAGGACGATGCTCTGTTGGATGACGATATTCCATGGGACGAAGAATCATCGTAAGATGGTTGACGATATTCGGGGACCGAAACTTCCACGTGAGATTGCACGAAGGAAGGAGGAACATCGTTGACGTCGTCGATGTTTACGGTAACGCTGCAAGTACCTGAACAAACAATTATATATGCAAGCTCAATTCTTCATGAAATAAATATCATTTTACGGTAACTTGCTGTTTGACAGAGAGATGGAACTGATGGTTAATTTTTAATGAAAGAAAAATAATAATTAGTTATGGCCAACCAGAATTTTCTGGCATTATTTGAAATTTTTTCATTCGGTATATGGAAGAGTAAAATAGATTAAAGAAAATTACCACATGCATTTATATCTTCCGAGGTCTCCAGAATAAACGTAACTTTATAACTTTACGGCCACAAAAACTTCACGCGATGCGATACGGTCGCAAGAGAAATATTAACTGGCATGTGCGAGAGGCGTTTAGTTAAAAACGTTTTACTCATCACACGAGACACTACGTAAAAACTAAAGCTCTGCCGAAGTCTCTAAAACCACAGCTTAGATCGGCCTTGAAGGAACCAAATTCATAAGCAGCGCTTACAATAAAATAAAGAATGCGTTAAAGAAATGCCGCTGTGGCGTTCGTCTGGCGAAAGCAAAAAAGTTGTGACGCATCTTCTATAAAAGCTGCATCAATGAAGAATGTACGTACAGAGTCAACAAATATTTCTAAGATTATTAATGATATATTCTATTTTATTGTGACATAAGAAAAGACTTATATTATTGTATATAATCTAAATTATATATCAGTTTTAAAACCAGAAAACCTGAATATATCTGGAGTTAGTACTATTAAAATGCGATCAAACGTTTTGACATTGAATATTAATAAATTAAACCGTTACAGATTAAAAATTTAAACCCATGAAATAAGGTTAAATGCCGCTGAAAAGTAGGACGAGTTCACTTGTTAATTTAAAGACACGGAAGTATGCAGCAGTTTGCATGAATTAAAAAACACAACTATAATGGTTTACTTTTTAAAATTCATAGATTGGGCGGTTCATCAGTAAAAATACGGAGATATTCAACGGTTCCCATGAATGAAGAGTCGATGATACCGGTTCACATGTTCGCTATTGCAAGGACAGCGAGCGCATCAGGATAAGTTTGGACTTTGGACGCAGAGGCTGCCCCAATGAAATACAGTAAATGTTTCTTTGCTAACAGGAACGGGTTTAAATTTTCAATGACATAAACGCACATATTTTACGTGAAAAAATTTTCAGAAATCGTTAAGCTCTTAGCTTATCGATTTCTTAGAAATATTTCTTAAGCTTAACGATTTTAAAGGCCCTGACTGAAAGCCGTGCAAAGTCTGAGAGCGAGGTTTTCGCGACCATCGTGTAAAATCCTTGATCTGTCCGAAGCTCAGCCTGTCGCTACCCTCGAGCTTGTACTCTTTGTAATATGATATCCTAGCCAGACCCTTTCTCGCGGTCACTGGTCGCTTTCAGGTGGCCGAGGAAGGCCAACGGTCGGCTATAACTAATTGGACTCGGCCGACCGCTGGCCACGTATTATTCTTCGCCCCTCATTGACTTCGCCTTTACCATGCCACCTGTTGTGAACTGACAGTTCAGTAATTTACGACGTCTCTTTCCCCTCATGTATTCCACAACTCCTCCATTTGAGCAGCTAGTATGCGGGATTTTCCCTCCGCGTATATAGGCTGAAAAATTCCTTTACAATACTCAATTTTGGAGAAAACGTTTGAAATTTGAAAGTTACTATACGAGTATATTTACGGTATCATCTGGTGACGGTAACGTAGCTACACGAGTTAAATTAAAATACATTTGTTATAGTCCATCAGATTGAATTATCCAAATAGCGACAGAAAAGATTGCACAGTAGCTATCAGTTCTGCAGGCATCTCCCTCAGTATCTGGACCAGCGTCGTGGGATTGCAGGAATGCGCGCGTCAAAAGAAAGATTCTGGAATATCGAGAATATCAGGAATATTGTGACTGAGGCGACTCCCGCAACGTCAGACGAGCAGGAAATTTATTATTGGATGCACACTGTAAATTCTGATGGCATCACCAATGAAAGTACGATGAATGCTGAATTAATTAAGTAATGGAAAATTCGACAATATTTCGAGCACCGGAAAATGAGAAAACAAGGGAAATATATTCGGAAATGGTACGGTTTCTTTCCTCACAATGACCGTGAGTCAAAACCTGGAATAACGTTTATTGCTCACTCACGAATGATAACTCAATTCGTAAAAATTGCAGGAATAATCGGGACTAAACAACTTAAAGATTGGTCAAAAATGACAAGTACCATTAATTTTAGAGCCGTAGTTATTGAGAACTTGTTTCTGAAAACTAAATGCGTAAAATTTCCCGACCATTATTCAACAGAGCTGCAGTAATTCTGATTTAACATTGGTTTCTTGCGAGAATAGCTTGCCGATAACACGGTTATCCTACGTAGAGACGTTTGAAAAACTCGATGAAAACTCCGGTTAGCAGCGCGTGGAAAGTTTGTTCGAGTAGCATGCAGTTTTTGAGGAGCGGAATATAAGAAGTTCCTTTTTCCGACTTATTTTAAACGGTGCCTAAAGTCAACAATCGAAAACTAAAACTTTCCAAGTCATGAGTAAAAAACAGAGAAGACTTGCACCTGAAAGTAGAATTTTGATGTTATAATCTTAACAAAAATTATTTGACATCTTCCTGCGTTTAATTTAACAATAAATTAATTGATCAAGATTTTTTCCGGAATATACTAACATACTCTCGAATTAAGATCGCTTGGTTCCTTAAATCGCAAATTTAGCGGGAATGTAAAAGCATAGAAAATTTGTAAATTTTTTCCTTATTTTTTATATATTTCAAACTTTCCAAAAATCCCTCTCATGTAGGTATTTTCTGTGATTATTCCAATCTACAACACAAGTAAATCAAATTCACCACGAAGCTTCAATGCAACAATAGTCTATCTTTTTCGATTGCAAGGTTATACAATTTGATGGCCAGTACCAGACTTCTTTTTTCCGAAAATCGACGTTTATCAGTTTAAGCACCAGCTTTTTTCAACTTTTGTTCATTCCGTTTCAAATTAAATGAGATTTAAACGTTATTTAACGCGGCTTCTTTGGGCCCGCATCTGAGGCTATGGGCAAAGGAACTGAAAGCTGTATTCGCTAAATACCTCACGAATGTAAAACTTTATGTATTGCTAGTGAAAAGAATTAAAATCAGCTTGTTTTTGAAGTACCAAGATACTCTCCTTGTTTCTAAGCGATCTTCCCTTGAGTATATCAATATAGGTGTGCAGTGCGCATCTGCATATGTCGGTATGACTTCACGCAATTTTGATACTAGGCTTGCGGAGCATATATAGAGGCAGGAGTTATAGAAAAGAAAACCTATTTGCACATCCCCCTCATTCAGCCGTACGCATTTATGCCGAGCAGTTTAATTAACGTCCTGGCATCCAGTAGTGATCCCAGAGTTTTAGCCTTCGCAATCGGTGTTTCCGACCTACGAATTTTAGAGTCATTGTATATTTTCTAACAGAAGCACAGTATGAATGCCGCTTAGAGTTCGATCCAATACTCTCCAAATTGTAATAGATAGTTCCTTATGCTCGTTTTTATTTTATTTATATTTGTTTTAATTTTTCGACATTAGTTTTAATGTCGCCAATTTTAGGTGAATTTTTAATGTAAATTTTAGGTCACAAATTGTTGGTACCTGGGTTCTAAGTTTTGAACTAACGATGGAGCTGGACTGCGAAACGTTTTCTCTTATAAGAAATGGTGAACTTTTTGGTAATTTTCTTTGCTTTTAAATTATATTCTGAAATTTTAGGGTAGATTTCAATTTATAACCCCAATTCCAAGAATTGTAATTGTTCATTCGTCATGATTAGTTATTCTTTCATTTTTTTCAAAAACTTGTAGAGAACATTAATGAAAATTGAAGTATGATTTAAAAAATCAATTTTATTGATTTAGGGTCTTCCAGTTACAATAAATTCGTAAAAATATTAAAAGTACATAGCCTGTTACGAACTGTTTGATTGCTTTCAGTATTGAAAAAAATTGGTTATGATAGATGCCACGGAAAAGTTTTTCCCTTAATAACTTACACATGAGTAAAAATCGTGAACATTGTAATATAAGTTCCGTCATAATTATGAAGAATAGTTGCGATGCCATGTCATTCAACAAAGTCTACAAAACGTTTCAGGAAGATCAGCGTCAACATTTAAGCTCAATCCCTCTCTCTCTCTCTTCGTACTATAACCCCAGTATCCGGCTATTGATATCTGGCTGTAAATCTGCCTGGAAACGGGCATGGACGGAAAGCACTTGTATGCATATATAACGTTGTGAAATTCCTGCCATAATGCAGCTGCTATGACTGCGCTGTAGCGGCATTGGATGTGGAGGTTGTCTTAATGATTTCGTGGTTCTTAATAGCTGTGCTACTTGCTAGGGCTCATGCCCGCAAACAAGATAATGCATCACCGAGAACATGTTCTCTGAGTGACGTGAGATAATCGAGTTAATCGCGATTTTGGACAAACCCGATTCTCAGTACGTGAGAACATTGAGCCTCACAGTGTTTCGGTGCTCGTGAGACGCTGCTATCCTCGAGAACATATCTCACAAACCCTAACCGACACAGAGCATTTGGCTAAACCAGACGCGAGGCACGAGTTGCTCTAGGGGACTAAAAACTGCATAGGTGCGTGTTCCATCTCACGCCCTTTTCTATCGACGTCTTGCTTTGGCTAGTACATAAATGTATATCTTCAACAATAGCACATGCGTGTTGGTTTTGCTCAGGTATGGCTGGTACCCACAACATCCGCTTTCCGTTCTCGAGTTGTTGAGGCCAATACCACGTATCTGCAGAGCTGGGCAGCGCTACTTTGAAATGTAGCGGCCGCTACCGCTACCGCTACATGCTCTAAATGTAGCGGCCGCTACCGCTACAATTGCTTAAATGTAGCGCCGCTACTGAAAGTGTAGCGGCTGCTACATTTAGCGCGCTACTGCCCACCTCTAGTAACAACTAATATGTTGATTGTTGACACTAGAAACAGGCTGAGGTTGACATTACACCGAAATATTTCGTACAGTTTTATTCTGTAATTTAAATTATGTATGTATCATGCTGCTGCATGGTTTTTAAATAATTTAATACTATTAAGTAAAATCTAAAGGCTTTATCTATAAATGTAGCGGTAACGCTGTAGCGGCAAAACCTCGTATCGCTACTTAAATATGTAGCGGGTGCTACTGCTACCGCTACAACTGCTTAAATGAAGCGCCGCCGCTACCGCTACTGAAAATGTAGCGGCCGCTAGTAGCGGCCGCGACATGTAGCGCGCTACTGCCCACTGCTGCGTATACTCGCTTTAGTTTCCACTCTGCACGTTTTCTACCGCAGTTTTGTAAGACGCTGCCGCAATTTAGTATATACTTTATAGGCTATAGCGCGTCACAGGACACTTGATAAACTCAGACGTCTGGCAAGAGGTGCTCTAACGGGCCTGATGCGGCGTAAGTGGCGTTGTCGTGGCGTTCACATTCTTTTCTGTGAATCCCGTCGGGAAAAGAGCCCTTAGTGGTCGTGCCTATATATCTCCTTTCGCTCATCGAAAAGCTTGAGTCCTCGGCATTCGCTTTTGACACTTTCAGGAGAAGCTGCAGCAAGTACTTACGTTGCTGCTTCAGGATATTTGTTGCGCAAGGAGCCAAGGACCCACGAATATACGTTGACAAATTTACTATTCATTATGTATAAAATGTGATAAGATTCCGTATTATCTGATCAGAAATGTTCTTCAATGATATGATGGACTGTGAGGCGAAGTTTGACCTGAAAATATCATATATTATTTGTATTCTATTATAGAATGTCTTGCTCTCGAAACGTCATATTTGCTTCAGAAAATCGTGTGTAAAAAATTTTTAGCTGAGTATAAAAGATGTCTTTGGACTCAAACGCACCAACGTTACGAAACGTAATAAAGTTGAAATGCAGTTCCCAGAGAAGTGAGCTCTTTTCAGGATGTAAACTTACACATAAGATGAAGTAATATGGAAGGGAAGGAAACGCAATAAAAATGTTCAACCATTTCCATATTTTTATGTTAATGCTTCAGAGTTTTTATTCTTTAAATGCCTGCAAGTTTGTCTACTCAGTTTTAAAACGTATACTTGTAGACAATAACTTCTTAAAAAAATAGTAGAAATAAACAGTAAATTAACCAATTGAGCGTATAATAACTAAATTCAGACAAGAAATATCAAACCCTAAGCTGTAAGAAGGTCGTAATTTCATCCAAACTTCAATAGAAATCCCGTTAACTTCTTGGACGTGAAGCATTGCTTGTTCAAAATAACGATGCGGAGCTGCCAAATTTTTGACGAGAGAAATTTCTTGCTTAGATTCTCATGCCGAGAATTAGACAATATTTCCAAAAATAAAAATATTTCTAAACTTTTTACCTGCCGGTTGAAATAATTTAGATTCGAAATTGAGATAGACATTTTTTATTTGATTTTATTTTCTTCATATTTTTCAACGGATAAGACTTGTTAATAGTTTTGTTGACTTGTTAATAGTGTTGTTGACTTGTTAATAGTGTTGTTGACTTGTTAATAGTGTTGTCAGCTTTTGAGATTAATGGCGAACGCGACGATTCATCTGGAACGTGATTTGGTAATCGTTATTTGCAGCCCTCCATCATTAAATTTTATTTCAAGTGCGAGTGATCACTGTCAGTTTTCGTTATGGTTAATTTAAGTTCACAATGCATGTTCCTCTTCATTTGCAGACTTCGAAGTGCTCTTAATAATGAGCTGTGCCTCATATTGTGGAGCGACCAGCTCCTTCGCCAGACACTTTTGACTTTTATTGAATCCATACATATTTACATGTATATATAATATATATATGCTTTGCTAGATATGAGAACAGAGTTATTCTTCAAGCTTAATGTATTATAAGCCCTTCGTCCTACTTCTTCCACTTTAAATGTTTTCCGACAAAAATGGCCTCTTAACAGTCTCTTAAAATTACAGCTTGGTCTCAAAAGATTTAAATGTGTGTGGATAGGGTGGTTATTAAAAATTACAAATTTCACTCGAAAATTTTTGCTATTTTATTTCGTGTTTTATTATATTGCGTTGTATGCTACTATTTATGAATAAGCAACAATAAACAATGAAAGACAATGATTATTTCACAAATAATATTTTTGTGGTGCGTGATTTATTTTTCCTTATTTGTATATATTGTCTGTCTCAACAGAGTTTGCGAATAAATGTCTAATGGGTTTAATGCCTCCGTATACAAGCCTAACAGTGAAGTTACTTTTTATAAAGTTGCGTGCGCCGTTGCTTGCCTTGGCTCTACACTTCAAAGTGTTCTTATTAAATATAGAACATTTTTATTGCATCCTTATTTTGCAATATTTGTACAATAAATGTTTCATTATTAAAAACGAATGAAAAACTCGTTAACACAGCATAAAAAAAGTTGTCACCTGCCAGCGAGTTCTCCAAGACATGTGCGTCGATGACGTCATGCGGGAAGACAGGTACGTTGTCGTTGACGTCCTTGAGGTTGACGACGACGTCAGTGGAGGCCGTGTACTGCCCGTCCGTAGCCGTGACCGTCAGATGCCAGCGCGCCTGGCCCGTTGGTGCGTCGCGGTCCAGCGGCTGAAAAATATTTGAATATCTTTTTACGTTCAAGAACCTCGATCACTGAAGTAGCGGGTTCCTCTTTAATGTCTCATCCCTGATCTGATCTTTCAGGAGAGTAAGGGTACGTACACAGTGGAAGCAGGTTTGCCCGCGCGGGCAACCTGCTCCAACCTGCCACAAGAATGAACATAGGATAATAATGTAAGTGTTCACAGGGAAAACCTGTACGAATAGGCTTCTGCCGACAACCTGCTTATACCTATTTGCCGGAATGTGCTGCACATTCTTATCTGCTCAACCTGCTTGGCATATGGTCATTTTGAATTAGTTGTACCTTTAAAGCCTCCATTTTCTTTGTTTCTTTGGCCCTTTTGTG
>NW_025933686.1:0-440 GCF_000764305.2 Hyalella azteca
TGGATTTTGCTTGAAAGGCCGACAATGATTGGCTGATGAACTTATGATCCCTTAACTTTTTTTGAAAGTATGGGCCCTGGTTCCCTCCATGAACGCATGTAAGGCTCCACGACGACTCCAGAAAGCTCTCGGCTCATTCATACGACTGCTGAAAGTCAGTACCTATAATTTCAGACCTGCACTGACAGGAGTTATGGCCCTCTAGCTGTCATGGCCGGTGCGGACGCGGCGAAAAAATAACTTACGGCTGTGAAATCTAGCAGGTGAGAATGTAAGTTCTTCTAACAAAGCGAAAAACATCTTAAAGAAGGAAACATTCTTCAAGATATAATTGGGGACGGATTAATATGGTTTTTTAAACCGCTAGCAAAATTTGAGCGAATGAATGAATAAATTCTTAGAATGAAATAATGACAGAAGACCCAATCCATGCATCCTCA
>NW_025933687.1:0-379 GCF_000764305.2 Hyalella azteca
GCACCGGCATCGTTTAGATAAATAAGGAGCTTCTAGCCTCAAGCTTTTGCTCCACACACCTATCAATAATTACAATATCAAATATTCAACTATATCTATGTGATTTTCACAGTCGGGCACAGAGCACAGTAACTTATGTCCGTCTCGGGCCGAAGTTTAAACCGGAATCCGGCCTATTTCTTCAACGCCGACACTTCTATTCTATTAATGCTGGCCTCTGGCATGCATCCCTCTCTTGACGTCTTGGACAAAAACGCGGCCTCTCTCACGGCCGGTCTCGCGGCCGTGATTCCAAATTCAGTGAGTGTGGAATATCTCGCGAAATACTGAACGTAGCTCTATGAAACTTGGTACACATAATCACTAGAGCCTAACGGTG
>NW_025933688.1:0-497 GCF_000764305.2 Hyalella azteca
ACCACGAAGCCCGTTATGGCTCCAGTTTAACGAATAGCTTAACAATTATCTCCGTATTTTATGCTCACCGCAGAGACCACGAAGCCCGTTATGGCCCCAGTTTTGCCACAGGCCGGTACCGCGAGCCCCAGGACGAAGACCCCGGCGATGGGTCCCGCCACGAGGCTGCTGATGGACAGGGCAGACTGCACCAAACCCCCCATCCTGGCGGCCATGAAGGCCAGACCTATCATCCCCAGACCCAGGAGCATAGCTGAAACAAAATTAAACCTAATTCGACGATCCGTAGTGAAATATATAAGAATTTCCTAAAATATTCGATGAAATACTTCAGTGCTTTGGGAATTCTTTGATCGGTATGTTGAGGGCATGACAAAATGAGTGCCAGCTGCATCGAAGTAACCATGCACGTCAATTATGGAGGCTAAATCTTACATTTTCATTGGAATCGCGTTGAAGTACATTCGTTGTTGTTATTGCAGACAAGGTTTCCTCGT
>NW_025933689.1:0-290 GCF_000764305.2 Hyalella azteca
TTCCTACAATTCCAACGATGCTTCTTACGACACCAAACTTTTTACAACAACGTTTGTTCCTACGATATTAATTTCTGTACGCCTGCTGCAGGTGACCATGTACGCGTACGGCACTGTCTTCCACCACGCCAGGTCATCCCTGCACACGCTCGTCTGCTCATCCATCGCTGCTCCACAGATACTAGGGCTCGGCAAGGAGAAGGTTCTCACTATTAAATATCACTATTAATTGTATTTAAATATCACTAAATATTGAAATTTATATTTAAATATTGATCATACGATACCAC
>NW_025933690.1:0-27616 GCF_000764305.2 Hyalella azteca
GTGTTCAACTGTTCATCTCATAATTTTCTAAACTAATTGATAACGGCTATGAACAATGAGTAAAATTTGTCTTTCTTGACTATGCAGAAGATAATTATTCAGTTTCTTTAATAAATACTACAGTTTATAAAATAAACACTTAAAATTAAACATTTCCATGGAATTAATGAGCTATAAACATTTTCCTGGTATTGATATATATATATACAACTCAAGTTCATCGTTGCTATGAAAGACTTGCTCGTATTTCCCTTATTTGGGAAACCTGTAGATAATCACGGTTTTTCGTAAGCTTTAAAAATTTTTTTCTTAATAGAGGTTCCCGATTTGTGCTATGCGAGGGAGTTCCCGAAGAAAATTTCTTACATATCAAATCATAGTGATGTCGGCGCTGATGAAAAGGTATTGTATGGCCTGCCACAGGAGATCTAAAGACAGGCCTTTTGACCGGATCTTTTCAAAACTAAAGATAGATTGAAATAGCTACCAGACTTCCACCAAGTTCGATATGGCGCTACTCATTTCAAGTCTGAACATTTATTTCTCTATAGCTTTATCTAGTCTGTTCTTGAATACGTTCATACCCGGAGCGGTGACGCGTTCATGTTCCACATGCCAATGACTCGAAGCGAAAAGTGATGTCTCGTCGATTAGTTGCAACTCAGTTTTTTTAGTTTTTAGCTGTGGCCTCTGGTGTTGGTTCTTGTTTCAAATTCTAGTAATGCTTTAAATCGTAAATTTAAGCAATCGAGAACGAATTCCGACGAATAACAAATCAAACACGTACGCACGCACGCGAACGGGCGCCGACTGTATTCTGACATATACATGTCGTGCCAAAATCGCGGAATTGTCATTTCCATGGAATCGGCAGCCAGTTGCCTGATCTGTATAATCCATTATTTTGTTGCTGATTCGGAAAATCGGACGTTAGAGTTAGAACATTAATCGACAGTTAGAGTTAGAAAAGGTTAGATCAAGTTCGGTCAAGTTCCTTTATATTTAAATATTAAAAAAAAGAACTTGGCTGACTGAACTAACCCCATATTCGTATGCAGGGTCCAGCAAAAAAACGTCCCTGATTTCAATAGGCTTTTGCAAAAATCATACGACACATACAGAACAATTAATTTTATTTGTGAATAGCTTATTTGATGCCATGTTACATCACTTAGTACACTTGACTTGGTTTTGAAAATTATGTTCGATAAATGATGTCCCTCATTGTTAAGACATTCACGAAGTCTTTCCCTGAAGTTGCCCATAGTTCTTCGTGTAATTTTCCTTGGAATGGCTGCGACTTCGTGCCTAATGGCATGATAAGTCGGGTGAGCGTGGAGGCCAGGAAATATATCTCCTCTAAAATAAACAAGACGTCCAGAGAACAACTCTCTTAACATTTGCATGGACCGGCGAGCAGTGTGAGCTGTGACTCCGTCCTGTTAGAACCAAACTTCTTCCTCATGGTCTAATACAAAGTGGTTTATCTTAGGTCGGAGAAATGTCTCTATCATGTGACAATAACGATCGGCATTGACCGTTACTGTTTGTCCATCTTCTTAAAAAAATACGGTCCCCACACACCAAATTCAGCACCGGCGCACCAAACTGTGACTTTTGAGCTGTGTAGTGGTTGTAGGTGGAGTTCCCTAGGATTTTCTGCTGCCCTGTAGCGGAAATTCTGCTTGCTAACAGTTCCACATAAGTGGAAGTGGGCTTCATCAGAAGAAATGAAGACAGCATCTGGGGAATGTTTTGCAAAATTTCATCACATGCAGCCCTGCGAGTTTCAAAATCTCCTTCAGACAACTTTTGGGCAACCATTATTTTGCAGTGATGCAGTTGAAGTTCTTTATGCAGAAGTCTCCTCACACTCCTTTCTGACCATGCCAGGGCAGCTGCATGTTTAACCGCTGAACGCTTTGGAGACTGTTGGATGGATGTTCTCACTCGGTGTCATTGCAGTACTAGGAGAACATTCTCCGGCAGTACATTCTCTGGTGTCATTGCAGTACTAGGTCGGCCAGTTGGCTTTCTTTTTAGTGCTGACCCTGTTTGTCTAAAGATTGAAACCCACAGTCTAATCGTTTTCGCATCAGAACACTCTCATGTCGGCCAAGTTGGAATCGAATCCGAAACGCTCGTTGAGTAGAAATCACAGAACCATCATTTGTAATAAACTCTTCCACAACAAACGCCAAATGCTCACCGTGCCAAGCCATGGCGCACACTGAACACGGCACGTACGCAGCAACTGATATATACCCCCTCCCCATCTCTACCACACCAAAACTCACGCAGTGGCTTCCTCAAAGCGGGGAGGTTTTATTGCCGGACCATGTAGTATAGAATTGCTAATTCTACGGAATCGGCGATTCCGCAACTTCAGCACGACATATGCATGCAATCAGTTATGAAGGTGCAGACAAGCTCGCCCATCCCTATCGAAACTTTTATTCCTGTCAGCCGCTCGCGCAAGGACGCCCCAAGCGCGCCTAGCGGTGTAAATTAGCGGCTCTATGTCCGCTTTAGGTGCCGGTTGGCGGAGCGAAATAAGCGCCGAAACGGAATCTTATGAAATGCATGTCGAGCTTGGGGCGATCGTGGGGCGCGCGTATTTGGTACCTGATACGTTCGGGAGACATGGCCGAATCTGAAAAATGCGTTAATAAATGCCTTTCCCGTCTTCTGGGGAGAAGGGAGGGGATATTTGAATCTTTGTACGTTATATATATATATATGCAGTTTAGTACTACTCGCTTAGTTTTAAGATCAGAGCACAGTCTATCAGAGGCTCAATTTCATGCAAAGACGTTTACAGCTAGTAACTATTATGACATGGCGTGGTTAGAAATGAGGGCAATAATTGCAAATAAAAAATTCACTCGATTCATCAATATCACTGATTCGAGGTAATGCAAGTCAAGCCAAAGTCTCCTATTAAATCCATGTATCCTGCTAAATGAACAACGTTGTGTTTAAAATAATCGTTGAATTATTTGCCGTTTCATGTCAGGTAACTTTCGTCACATTGAATTCCTATAGAACAAACAGTTTGCAACGGCCTCGAATTTCTGCGTCCATTGACGAAAGAAAGACCACACAGAAGAATGGAGAATCACATGTTAATCTTAACAAAATCGAGTTACGGCACTAACTTGATTGCAGCTTTCAGTTGTTCAAACTTCATAGCAAATGAGGATCTTTCTGCATCCATCGTCGGCTGCTGTAATGACAGTATGGAGTTTCACATGTAGTTTTACTCACGCATTAAAGTTATCATCTGCACTCTAAATTCGTGGAGAGACAATCTAATAAATAGCAGAATATAGGATAGTTATGGAAACCCTCAAATCAAATATGTTGCTCACAGAGGGACTCCTTGTCAGCGATAGTTTGTTAGCTATCTTCTGCTTGAGCAATAAAGCTCAAGCATGCTGACATACGCCCAAAACTGAACAGTTTTTTTGTTGAGGAAACCATTCGTCTAGCAAAAAATTTAACCGGGGTCTGAAAATACTGCTGCAAAATAAATAATAGAAACATTTCTAACGTCTAATACCATTCCAATATTGCTGAGCTCGATGAAAATTTCCTGAATCTATCCTCGTTTAATTTGCAGTTCTTCAGAAATAACCAAATTCATCCTTATACTTGAATGTAGCTCCATAATGAAACCTGACGATACAACGAAATAGAGTAGATAGAACGGAACAAAAGCAGCTAACTTACTTGCGAATAAAAAAAATAATCAGAATACGCTTTGCAACCTGTTTTCCATCGTGTATCAGCTGGCCCGCCCAGTGGTGTGAGACTAGCGACATCCTGACCACGTGCAGTCGAATGTTGGTTAGGATTAGGAAACATCGTAGGCAATGATGAACTTTCGATTACACAAATAAATTCAGTTGACGTGTTGATTTAGAAATTAGAACCTTAAGCATATGAACAGGAGTAGCCTAAATAACATGCTCGTGTCGACATGCCCAAAGTTGAAAATTTCTACCGCTACCTAAATCTTGAACGCACATGATGAATGCCGCCTGCGGACGAGAAGTAGTGCAAGGAACTTCACTTTAGAAAGCACTGGATCGCAAAAAGTAAGGAATTTGTATTGATGAAAATGTCAAAAACGGTAAAATTCAGTTTTCATCCCTGAGTTGTTGGCAAGATGTAGACTTCACTATACACGATAAGATTACACAATTCGAAAGACGCGTAATGAAGCTCGTGCAAACGCTGGCGTTGACGTACACGCACGTTGACGAACACGCAATGCATGAGTGGTGAAACGCACGCGTGTAGAAACTCGTGCGCCTACTCTTGCATCGTATCTGGGTTTTTGAATCAGAGGCTTGTCACGCTCGCGCTAAGAACTCATGCCAGCTACTGAGCAGGGCAAGCCAATGGTGGCCTGCTCAAGCCAATGGTGGCCTGACCAGCCGCTGATTTCGTGTGTAATTATATAATACATATAATTTTTTGTGTTGCATTCAGAGGTGATAAACGGTATAAACTCTACGGACAATGTTCCCAGTATTTAATTACACACGACCCTTATATTTTTTTCCATAGAACTACCCAAAATAGCACCTATTGGGAGGCTGATTAGGGGAGGCGGCCATTTACCATCTGATTCATCTCTAAACTGAGAGCGACAACCGAAACCCGAACGACAGACGCGTCCAAATTTTGACAGGGATGCACCTCCGGGAGTATTCTGCCCCCTGTCTTCCGCTGTGGCCTTGAAGGGCAGCCTCTAGGCAGTTCATAGGCTGGGTAGGTTCGGACAAGCCCACTCTTGCCATACCCTCACGGCAATTGGCGACTCTAAGACTATAATATCGGCCAATCGACTCTGACTAGTCGCTGATTGCAGTCGAGTGGCCGAGCAGACCCAGAATAACCTTCCCGAACCAAAGTGAATCTCTCGCATAGTCTCTATCATACCTTAATTTTTAATATGGGAGATTTGGTGACTGTGGGGATTGGTAACTGTGAAGGATCCGGCCCAGGTTTGGAGCGTGCTGAAAGCAGCGAAAAAAATTACGAGAAACCGTTGAATTCAAGTCTGTTTTGTGAAGAAGGATTCCACCCCTTTAGGGAGGGCGGATTTTCGTAAGAAATGGCAGGGGCGAAACTGACGCAGAAGCAAGGAAAATCAGGTCACCTACATTCAAGATCTCACGAGGACTCCGACCGCTCGCCGACAGTCAAGGGAGATGGAAGACAATTAAATAGTGAAAATCGTGTACATAAATCCAGTTCTGTAAATAAGGTAAAAAATTTACTCATACATCAAAATGGAAGTGCACAAAAGTTTTGAAATGTTTCTAGACAAACTCTGATTCCGTTTTGAACAAAAGAAATGAACTGTTAACTGTGATTGCAGACGAGTGTATTGACATTATTTGTATTACAGAGACACATCCTAAGAATCACGGGGGAAAAATTGTAACAGTTGAATTTCAGCTGCCTGGTTTTGATTGCTTCCATAACTTAAAAGAAGAGCATTGCGGTAGAGGTGTGGCTCTGTGGGTTAGAACCTTTTATGGGACCCAACAAGTTAAGTTATCAGCAGAGCACCAATCAGCTGGAGAATCAGTGTGGCGTGAGCTTTCTCTAAAAAGCAGAGATAGCCTCCTTATAGGTGTCCTGTATAGATCACCAAACAGTTCCTCTGAAAACGATAAAATACTGAACAGCCTTCTACTTAGCATGACTTTCAGCAAGTCGCATACGTTGATCGTTGGTGACTTAAACCATTCAGAAATGGACTGGACAGATGAATCCTCTCCAAGGGATGTTAATCACCCTTCATCCATGTTCATGGAGTCTGTGAGAGACTCGTTTTTATACCAGCACATCACAAAGCCAACCCATTTTATATGTAATCAGACTCCAAATACTCACGGCCTAGTGTTTACTGGTGAAGAATCAATGGTAGAAGAGCTTCGCCACGAGGCTCCGTTAGGCGAAAGTCACCACCAGTCATTGTTTTTCAGTATTAAGTGCCATACAGAAAAGACGCCTCGGAAGCGCGAACGTTTCAACTTTGCGAAAGGCGAAGTAACCCCGGTAACTACCGTCCTGTCAGTCGCACTAGTGTTGTGTGTAAGGTGATGGAATCGGTTTTGAGGGATAGGATTATCGACCACTTGACTGTTGACCATCTGCTATCAGATTGTCAGCATGGCTTTATTGCTGGCAGATCATGCACCACAAATCTCCTGTCTATCGTGAATAATTGTACTCGCCTGCTGGACGAAGGGGTGCCTGTGGATGCAGTGTACCTCGATTTTGCCAAGGCATTTGATAGTGTTCCGTATGAGCGACTGTTACGTAAAGTGAATTCTTTGGAAATAGAGGCAAATGTACTCCAATGGATCAGGAATTTCCTAGTAGGCCGAAGACAACGTGTCAGCATTAACGGAACCGTATCAGACTGGGTAACTGTGCGCAATGGCGTACCGCAAGGAAGCGTTCTTGTGCCTGTTTGTTTGTCGCCTTTATAAACGATCTACCAGAAGCAGTGTCAAGCGTGTGCTCCATGCATACCGATGACACAAAAGTTTATAATACAGTTAAGGATGTATCAAATAAAATGAAACTGCAAAATGATCTTGATAGTTTAGTTGACTGGGCTGATGCGTGGCAGCTGCGTTTCAATGCTGACAAGTGTAAAGTACTTCACCTTGGTAAGAACAATGAACAGCAAGCTTACAGCATGAGAAAACATGGTTGCAACGAGAGGGTTTAGATTGAGAAGTCTTGTGTGGAAAAAGATCTTGGAGTTTGTGTCGACAAGGAGCTAAAATTTTCTAGGCATGCTGATACGCAAGTTGATAAATCCTATAAACTGCTAGGGCTGATCAGACGCTCCTACGACTACCTAGATGTAGAAATTATGAAGCTGTTGTTCACCTCTGTCGTGTGCCCGAACCTAGAGTTTGGAAACGTTGTGTGGTCACCGAGACGTTAAAAGGACAAAAATTTAGTAGAGAGTGTTCAAAGACGTGCAACAAGGATAATTCCTGGCTTAGAGGGCATGTCTTATGAAGAAAGATTGAAGTTTATGAAGCTTCCCAGTCTCCGTTATCGTCGACTGCGTGGTGACCTCATTGAAGTATACTGTATACTCATTGTTTGTACAACGTCCCAAAAAGATTACTAAAATTTGAAACAAGAACCAACACCAGGGGCCACAGCTATAAACTAAAAAACTGCGGCGCAACTTATCCACGCGACAACATTTCTTCTCGCTTAGAATCACCGACATGTGGAACAGCCTCCCTGATAGCATCGTTGAAGCTCCGAGTATGAACATCTTCAAAAACAGACTAGACGAAGCTATGCAGGAGCATATGTTCAGTCTTAAAATGCCTAGCAAATTACGGAGCAGGCAATAAGTCCAGCAGCTATCTCAATCAATCGTCAGTTATGGAAAGATCGGGTTCCAAAGGCCGGATCCCTTGTGAATCAAGTCACGAAAAGTTCAAGAATCGGCAACAGGCCATGGGCCTATGTCTTCAACGCCGACACTTCTATTCTAAAGCCGAGTGGTGCACGGCTGATTGGTGTAGGTCCGGAGAGATTCAAGGCGTTCGATTCAGGGCTTATTGGTGCACAAAATTGGTGGTGCACGGCTGCGCTCCCGTGGTGGGCAATGTTTTGGTAGTGCCGCATTCTTCCAGCATGTGCATATGCTACTGACATCCCCCAGTTAAGGTGCCACGCATTACTGCCCTAGAAGGTGTTCAATTATCACCAATTTTGTTGTGACACTTTTTTGCGCACTCGCCGTCGTTTTTTGATGATGGCTGATTTACGTGAGCAACGACCTGCCATCAGGCGTTGCTCTCTTCTGTTAAAAACCGAAAAGGAAATGCTACAGACAGCCTAAAATGATGATGGTATAAGGAAAACGCGAGTTTCTGAATGGATTTCCCGCTCCAAAAACGGGGAAATGTCAATTGACGGCAACCTCGCTCAGGTCTTCCCTCCACTTCCCGCACTGAAAAAAATGTTGTGAGAATAAGGGACCCAATCCCTGAAAATCGACGATTTGAAGTTCACGCTTTCTTCAAATTGTAGTGATGACTATATACTGCCGAAAACGCTGGAAGTACCTGCTATTTACTCTATAAATTAAATTAGTGATAAGAAATGCTAAAATGGTTCAATAAAGTGAAATAAGAACAGAGCGCTGGTCATATTTGTGCTGTCGTCCTTACTAGCTGACTGAAGGCCACTCATATCCATGATACCGAAGTGTGGAGTTGACCAGTCGTCTGGGGCTTCGTTATTGCGCAAACATATCGCTGCCCTGAGGCCGTATCCATGAAACTCGCATCAGTACATGTAGCGGCCTGGGTACACATGGTGGCCAAAGTACACGTAGCGGCCTGAGTACACGTAGCGGCAGATATATGCCCAAAGATGAACATTTCTATTGCTAGAGAAATCATTATTTTATGGACTTGCCGAACAATGATTTCCAGACAATTCGAAATTAATGAACGCTCCCACAGCACAAGCACTCATTATAAAATTTTTCTGTCCAATGTCTTCGAGTGCGATGGTCTTTACAATTAAATTGTTTGAAGCTCACTTGATGAGACAAATCTATTCAAATCTTTTTGAAAAGCTTTGATCATTCGACATTACGTCCTGTGTCGCTGTTAGTTTTAAAATAGCGCCTTGCTGGCTGCAGGTAACGGCTAAGTAGACCCCCGAATACCCCCGCTTACATTGGAACGTGTAAGACTGAAAGCTCTTTTCGATGTGTGCGCTTGAATCAAGAAAGCATTCAAGACTTTCCAGTTATTTGGAGCTTGAGAGTTATTTCATGTGTACTTATCGCGTAGATTATGGTTTGCATACAGAAGCACAGGCGAGTGCAAACGTAATGCAAGTTCACATAAACATGATTCTTCAACGAGTATCTTATAACGCGAACAATATGTTCCTGCTAAAATTGATTCCTACACACATCGCATTGATGCGATTTTTCAGTTAACAACCCCCGTAACATTCATCATGGTGTTACTCCTTCCGATGTATTAAACGACCTCTATGAATCTAAGCATCAATTTAATTAATATAGTTAATAGATCGAGTGCAAAAGATTTGATTTGCGTTTTTCTTTTATGGAGTGGAAGAAGTTATATATTTCTTAATTTGCTCAAGTATCAGCAACAATATATTCTTATCATTCGATGATGTGACTTATGTGCTCAGAAGTGGGTATATTATCGGATTATTTTTGTTTATGAATTGTCCAATTAAAGGGCCGTTCTGTCTCAATTTAAGCGTTTGCGGGACAGCTACCAGAAGTGCCTGCGTAGAAGTGTGCATGAGTTTGTTTATCAACAGTACAATAGGTGCATGGGTTTGTTTATCATAGGCTAAATTCACCATGCTGTACATCAAATTAAAGTCAACTCTCCTTATGTTCCATCGTATTACATAGCAATCATACGCGTGTACGTACATTCATCGACGCCATTTATTTAGCAAAAGTTGGTTATCGTTCGCGCAACTACCCCGTCCTGCCTGTGACCAGGCCAATCATGCTATAGCCTGACCATCGTCTAAACAAGAGCATCGTGAGGCAGCTTGACCAGCTGCTCTTTTTGGTTATTTTACGCAGATTCCGCCCACCGAGCAATTAATTTCCGAAAGTGTCCTCTAAATAGCTGCCGAACACCATGGGTGGCCGATCCACGCTTGATTCTCCTCTAAGCCGATTCCACTGCAAAGCGACCCAAGTTGTAACGAAAACTTTGATTATGGATGGCAGGTGCCATCGTTCACCTTATTTCTAACCTCTGGCTAGTGCACGATTGGAGAAGAATAAAAAAAACGAAAGATACTTAAACTGAATTTAACTGGAAGATGGTTAAAAAAGGTTTAACTGAAGAATGGATTGAATTACCTCTGAAAACAATTCACAAATTGCATGAAGCTATCCCTCGGAAAATTGAGGCTGTATTTGCTACAAAGGCTGATCAATACCACACGGAAATATATTTTATGGACTTTTAAGGTGTTTGCTTTCTTTTTTCCAATCTTTGAGCAAAGGTAGGCAGTTTGTATATTATCCATGCTTATATAAGTGTTGCCACGACAAGACTAATTTCAACTGCTATAAGGAGGACCATCCCAATTACTCAAAACACCCCCAAACGGAATAAATATTAGGTGCCAAAACCCAGAAATTTCGTCACACTTTGAACGGAGCAGTGTGGCCAGACTGTCAAAAAAGACTGCAGATTTCGCAAGGGGTACTTTGGCGAAGAGAAGAGGTACTTTTCTACTAGCATTAAAAAATTATCGTGTATATGACATCCATAATTTGATAAATATAGAAACAAAGTGCAAATGAATCTCACAACCGTTAATGACGTGTAATGTCATATAATAATAAATAAATATTTTACGATCTGAATCAGTTGATGCAGATCGGGATGTTAGGAAACCAGTTGCAAACAAATCTAGGTAAAATCATTCGAATACCCTTATCTAGTTTTGCGGAGTGAAAAGCCACGAGCCAAGTATTTCGAATACTGAGTGAATTACTTTATATGAGTTATCTCAAATTATCAATTAATTCACATTATATATTCATATATTATTATATTAAATTATCATTAATTCACGCTTTATATTTAGCGCAGATGTGAGGTGTCCACATAAGAAATAGAAGGACGTTTAGGCCAATTGTGTCACATGGTATGTGTCCTCGTTTCAACTTACATATATATAAGTTACTCTTTGCATCTTTCAGTGCTGAAATATATTGCGTGCTTAAAACTCATCAATTGCATTAAAATATCAAGTAACTTTTGCCCTCATTAACCTGAACTAGCAACGTTCCTTCAAGGCATCACTGATCTGCCATAACTGCCACATGGCACCTTTCAGTGCCGCCACGTGGTACCTGACCTTACTGCTGCCGTGTATCTGAGTTTAATTTAGTGCCCATATGTTTACTAGCGCTTCAGTTAAATAGCTATCTCGCACCGGCAGTCGAGATGAACATCACCAACAAGGTGGAAAGTTGCAATGATAACATTTTTTCAAATTAAAGATCATTCGTCACCCACCAAGGGGGCGGAAGGTTCTCGATTCACTGCATCATTGTTCCACATCACGGCATCATTGTACCACATCACTGCCTATCAAAACAATCTCATTAACGAGCTGTGGCCGCAGTCATTACCTGCCCTTATTGTAAAGTTTTTCTAAGCAATTTTGTCTGCAATTACCTTTTTCTAGCATTACTGCTTTCTTTTATATGCCAATGTGCAAATATTGTGGAAATCATAATTATCCGCAGTATCGCCAACAGCTTTTTTTTAGATCAGCTTTTGAGCAGTTGACTGCATATCTCTTCACTGCAGTGCACACACATAAAAAGCCCACCCATGACATGCCTGGTCAATAAAGTTAAAACTTGAATTTCTGAGCACGATGACTGCACAGTCCGAGTTTTCGTTGGGGTCGCTGGGTCCCCAAAGCTCCGAACCACGCACGCCGGACATGACTTGGCCAGTGCGCCAAGTCCACACGAGGTTGTAGCGGTGCACCCCCACGTGGTAGAGTACAGATTGGCTGCCAGCTGACATGGAAAAATAAATATTTTACGATAATTAGAGTTTCAAAATTGGAACTGTATACTGATGAATGTTTCAATTTGGTATTGTCAAGTATCTCTCTACTCAAATGTACAGGGTGGGGCAGAACCGATTGAGCAGTTTAGAGCAGTAAGTGCTCGCTGGGAAGGAAGGGGATGGGCGTGCGGGTGGTTTTTTTTTTCAGCCCCTCCGGTTACTCCGGTATTCCCATTTCAGTAGCCAACATCGTGTGGTCAGAAGAACATCGTGGCTTTGGTGTGCGCGCATATTTTGAGAACAATCAATCCGTGATTGCAAGGTAAAGAGCATTTCGGCGACGGTTCAATATTCCACGCAATGATGCGCTTCCTCAGGCGAACACAATTCGGTCCTGGGTTAGGCAGTTGAAGGCAACTGGTAACACACTAAGAAGAGATACACATGGCCTACGCAGGTCAATCAGAACACCAGAAAATGTCGAAAGGGTGAGAGCAGCAGTCATCCACTCGCCAAGACGTCCTGCACGAAGGCATGCCGTTGCTTTGGGAATCTCCTCACGCAGTTTGAGGAGGATTCCGCATAGGGATTTGCATTTCCATACCTACAAAATGATGATGGCCCAACAATTGAACGAAGCAGACTTTGCCAGCCGCCGAAATCTGAGTGAGAACATGCTTGAACAGATTGCTCCCGACGCAGCATTCTTCAGCAGTGATGAGGCATTGGGGACATTTAAAAGAAAGGGTGTTCAGAAGTCGCCCTCACACCCTACCACAGCTAAGGGGACGGATTATTGCAGCAGAGGTTATGGCCATACCTCGCCATATGTGTGAACGTGCTGTAGGGAACTCCCGAGAACGACTCCAACAGTGTGTTGCAGCTAACGGCCTCCATCTTCCTGATATTACTTTCAAAACATAAGTATTCTAAATGGTATGTTATGCTAACCTCGAGGAAAATAAACTTTCTTCTTTATGTACCTCCATTACTCTTTTATTTCGCCTCAAACTGCTCAATCGACTTGCCCCACCCTGTACATGGACGAGAGAATCGTACAGTGACAATATCATTGGAAATATTTCGAAATTTATGTTGCTTCTAGAGTGGAGCAGCGTTTTATCGCGATCACTAGTAATATATCAGCAAATAAAATGATCACTCAAACACTAACTTCGTACGAATGACTTATTTCGCACGTAAGCAGCCAGCTTCCAGGTATTGTCGCTGTAGAGAGAGACGAGCTGGGAGCCTCCCGGGCATGAGGATTGGGCGACGTCGTACGTCACTGCGGTCTCAACCACAACCACACAACCGACGTCTTCAACCCAGTCGAAGGAGGCCGGGCAGGGTGGGGCTGTGGAGTAAGTTATTACTAACAAGCTACAGGGTAATACTTTCAACTATGTTTAGAAGATATATATAAAATGGGTAAATTTTTGTAGTGCAGTATTTCGCACTATGATTATGAATTTAGTCTAATAGTAGAGGGCATCCATGCCAATGACGGAGGATGGCGGTAAATCAGGCTTTATGTTGACTTAATCAAGACAACATAATTGGGCAGTAGATGCAACTATACTCGCCTTAGATCAAATCGATACTTTGCAATCCCACTAAAATGCATTTTAATAATGAAAGTTGCGGTTTGGAATTAATGTTTGCTTATTTATTCGAGATTTAATTATCATCACATATACAATAGTTTGCTTCATACACTGAAAATAATGGTTAATAATTACTTTGTCATAGACTATAAGCTAGCTGGTGTTTTTATTCGTGATCTACCATCACATGTGGTTGCCAAATTGTTATATGTTTAATGAATATTTGAGATGCTGAGGTACAACCTACGTTAGCAGGTTGAGGCTGTAGTTATCTGCTGCTATTCTACGTGGGTTTATGATGCTGAAGCACAACCTACGTCAGCAAAGAGGTTCTTAGAGAGCCAACCAATATTTAAGAAGTTGAGACTGAACCGGCAGTGAGGGTAGTCCTCATCAGCAAACTACCGGCGGATATTTTTATATTTTAATTATAATTCATCTTTCCGATTATTTGTAGTACCGCCTTTCATACGACGGCCGTGAAGCGAGTTAATTTATTAGCATTATTTGATCCTTTTATTAAGTACTATCCCGTCTAGAATAATGCTTGGTTTGAGTACGTATCATCATTCATTGGCACCTCAACCAACGTATCGACATTAACGAAACGTTTGCTATTGACACAAGTAAAATCCATAATAGAAATCCTCTCATAAATTTGGGCCATTTAAAATCCAACCATTTGCGACAATTTTCTCCCACATATCTATTTATTTATCTATAGATATGTTAGTATAGGTTGGCAGGTTTCATTGAAGACCAGAGAATTTGTTTTATTCGCAATTTTCTTATTAGTTTTTTCAATATATCGAACAATATTTTTAGTTTGAACTGGCAAATCGAAAATCAGGTTACCGATGGACATTTTTATTTCGTTAACGACGTTTCGAATGTTTCTATCATTCATTATCAAGTTAAAAGACGCATTGAGTGATGAAATTAGCGTCGACATAAGTACAAAATCAAGTAAATAGGAGTGGGTTTCCGGTATACTTTCGTTACGAATGAATTATTCTTAGCTTCCAGGATACTTATCATGTCGGTATATTGTACATAGGGGCTGTTGGGGCGCGTATCCAGGATACTCATCATGTCGGAATATTGTATCAAGTGGCTGTTGGGACGCATATTAAGGATACTCATCGTGTCGGGATATTGTATGTAGGGGCTTTTGGGGCGCGTATTCTGGATACTTATCGTGTCGGGATATTGTATATGGGGGCTGTTGGGGCGCGTATCCAGGATACTTTTCGTGTCGGGATGTTGTACATAGAGGCTGTTGGGGCGGGCAGCGCAGCCGTGCACCACCAAATTTGTGCACCAATAAGCCCTGAATCGAACGCCTTGGATCATTCCGGACATCCACCAATCAGCCGTGAACCACTCGGCTTTGTCATCCTCCAACCTGGCATAGAACCTACCGTGCACCACCAGGCCGCGGATCGAATATGACTTCCGGGCATCGTTAAATTACGTAATTTTACGTTCACAGCATCTGACGTTAGGTTTCAGGTAGCACAGTTCTGTTCCAAAATTTATCGTCCTTCGACCAGTGGCCGTTCGACCGAGGGCTGGTTCGACGCACGGCCTAGATACGGACGGCTTGAAGTGTTGAAGGCTACGTTTCGGAAGGCAGGAATCATGATGGTCCATTACATCCAGGGCAGTGGTGGTCTTCGGCAGGCGACCCGTTAGTTGAGGCGCGCATCCAGGATGCTCATCGTGTCGGGAAATTGTGCATAGGGGCTATTGGGGCACGTATCCAGGATACTTATCGTGTCGCAATATTACGTGGAACTAATGTCGAAATTAGAGGAATTGTATGACATTGCAAAAAAGGGAGAAGATAGTTGGAAAATGATATAAATAACCGATGGATAAAACATGTAAATTAAACTCTAATTTAGTTAACTAGAAATATAAGTTTCATTTTAAATGTGAATTTTAAATCGAGTTTTTTTATTTGAAACCATTTTGTTAGATTGAAATGATCTCCGGGATTTTGATTCATGGGATTCTCAAATCTGGGGGACTAGAGCAATTCAAAATAATAATTATACGAAAAAAATACAAAATTTTATTTTTTTTATTCTACAATTGGTGGTAAGTGGGATTTCGACATTAATTGAGTTATCTCGTGTATCTCCTCATTAAATATAATTGGTTTTATTATAACCTATAGTTTGAGTGGAAAGATTCTGTTCGCCTTGATTAGTATAATTTTATATCTTTATTCTCATACCACAGTAATAATCTATCCAGAGCAACGCCTGGTTATCCTGCTGCTTTGAACTTAAATCAAGCCTCGCACATAATTCAAGTGCACTTATTATGTTCTTTCTTCCTCCATGTGAACCCACAGCAAAATTTCGTAAATAGTTCATCTTCATGCCGCAACTTCCATTCAGCGTAACATAGCCCAAGATACACTATGAAAATATTTCAGGAACCTAATGGCATACGTGCATCCTAACTCTAAATTCAGTAAATCATGTGCAATTGAGAGTTCCATTTGATAATCAACATTAAGCGTGACGCGGCTGTGGGAAAACGGAATTTCGACACAGCCGCGAAATTTTTGTGGGAATACGGAATGAAAATCTAAACGTAATTATGTCCACTTACCTACAGCGGTTAAACGTCGATAAGGTTCGCGGATGTAGCAGTTGTAAGTCTCAGAACCCGGATAAGTTCGGTTGAACAAGGCCGGGTACGTCGAGTTCAGCAGCAGGCACTGCCCGCTGGTGCTTTGCAAGCACAGAGCTAGGAAGCCGGTGCCGCTCAGCATTGCCCTCGTCGCGCAGATGATGGCAGTTGCGGCTGAGTAATTCTTCGATGCCACGCCAAGTGAAAGAAGTTTTTCTACTGCCACAGCTATGCCGGTGTACTTACTGGAAATTCCCAGAGATGCCTCCACCACCGCAATTATCACAAACCCCAGCAGTGTTGTTATAACCATTCTTATGTTCTCCATTATCCCGGCAACTTTTCTTATCATATGATTATCTGAATCATATAAGTATTGGGTAACTAATTAAATTTAAATATAAACTATGGGTCCTAAAAAATGCACATTTGGCGAATTTCTTCGCAAACTGATCTAAGGAACGTTTCAGAGTCACAGGGATGATCGAGCAGCCTGGTGGGTGCATGGCTGTCTTCAAGACTTAGCATGTACGAGATGAAACTCANTTATTTTAACCTAATTTTATTCCTCGATCTGAAATTTGGGTTAAATTTCCATACTATGGGGATTGTTTGGGTTAAACAATCACTTTGAAATAGATTCAATCCTTTTTATAAATATTTTTTTTTGGGGGGGGGAGCAATTAAAATTGTTTGAGTTTACGGTTTTCAAATTTTACGGATAATCCAGAAATACCCAACAATGCCGGACCGACCCTCAGTGTAATGTCATATAATGACGAGGATTAGAATTATGAGCCTCATTCCTGATAACTGGCACATGCAAGTCATGCAACTCGACCAAATACATATGATTACGGCCCATGAGTTCTAATTGATCCATACTAACAGATCCATACTAATCGATCCATACTAATGTTCCATACAAGTTTAACCATACCAACTATCGAACAAGATGTTCAATAAATACCATACCCCACACTATATCTTACTTGTCACCCACTGAATCGTGATATTGCATGTAGCTTTCACTCATTTTCTTCACTACGCTTTGAAGTATTTAGTACAGAGGACAGATTTTGATGTGTCAAAATATTTAGTACATAGGGCAGCCACAGATATTTTACGTAGTCTTCAGTACTAACTACTGAAAATTATCTCATGCAGAAGTAGGCAAAGCTTTGTTGGGTCGGAATTTTCTTCTTTAATCATGACGTGCGACTTATGAATATTTGTGTCTATATTTGTCCATCTTGAATATTTACTTATTTATTTTTGACTATTTCAGTTGAAATACTGTGCTCTTATCAACCGTTCTGTTGTTTTTTTATATTTTACATTCCTTCTTACGTTTGCAGGCAAATTTGTCCTGCGCAAGCTTGATTGATCCTTACGAGTCTTTGGTCCGTTAACTGAACTTATTGTAATTTGGTTAGCATTCGTTAATAGTAAATTGTTATCGTTTATTTCTTCATATTTGAAAATCGCGTAATTGTATAAGTACATTTTCTAGATTTGTCGTTTACAACATGTTATAACATTCATTTCAGAGACAATTAAGTCAATAATCAAGACGAATAACGTGCCTTCTTTCATTGTTTTCAGTAGCACTTCAATTACACAATAACGAAAATAAGGAATTCTGAAGCAACGAATATAGTATAACAAAATTTACCTCGAACGCCAAGTTTTGGGTTCAATCTTGGTTAGATCAAAGAAAATATCTTTAATAATATCAAACGCGTCCGTGTCCAGAGAGAACGCCGATCGCACTGACGACTTATTACTGCAGGTTTGTGATCGAGTAATTCGTGCAAAATGTGGGCCATGTTTCAATGCTGATTCTCGAAGAAATCTGAAGCTAATTTGGCCTGACGAGAATATTAGAATAGAATCGTGACAACCAGGGACGATCATGTATAGCCTGTCGAAGAGCGCTTCCCGGATTGAATAGAGAAGTGAACGTTCATTTTCCGTGCAAAGTATCAGCTGCATGCCTTGCATTTAGTGGTCAAAAGTGCGTGTGGAATTGGTGCTACATGTTCGCTGCAGCTTGGAATTCATTGGTGATTTTTAGAAACTCGTTTTAGTGCTTAGATATGCATTACTTCCGAGCACTACTCGGCTTACTTTATCGATTCAAAGCCTTCCAGTTAATTCTGTAAAATTCGTCCAGAGCAATGCATGGCTCTCTTCGACAACGAACAATTTGAAACTGCGATTAGTTGAGTTTTTTACACTTTAACGATCGAGCTGCCCGACTACTTTCGTGTCATATATTAATAATATTATTATATAAAATACTTTATTATTTTAAACACACAAGTGAAGGCTCGTTTATCTGATCAATAACAAAAATGAGTGATGCCCTGATCCTTATTTCAAATTCACGACCTGATTGTTGTTTACATGTACCCCGTTGAAGTTTTTCCGTTTTCTAATGAGAGTTGTCTCCTTGTGCGGGTAAAATGTCAACTTACCGGAGTAGCGTAATCTGAATGGCTTCTTTTAGTTGATAGGAAATATCAGCTCCAGCTACCGAAAATGACGGGGGCTCCAGCTGCGCCCATGGATGACGGTGCGATCGCGACCGGCCGGGGACGGCGGCTCGATTGAACAACGAACATCCAAGTCTCGTTGGAGGAAGCACTCCTTTGAGCCTGGCCTTTATTCGAGTGCCAAGGCCTCTGCTATCAACAATATTGCCTTTAAATCGTTTTAATAACGTACGGTAGAAACACTCGATTGTAGATTTTCAAAGTTCCCTATAAATAGTTTTAGTAACATGCGGTAGAAACATTCTATTGTATTTTCAAAGAACACGACAACTTATCTATTGAAAATCTGTTCCTGCACTTGATCCCCAATGCAATGTTTAGATAGATAAAAAAAATCTTCCATTAATCCAGTTTATGGCGGTTTTGCCAAAAAAAAAACTTACTGACTATGCGTTTCTCTTTACTTATATCAAATTATTTTATAATATGATATAAGTAATTTTAATTTATATTTTATCAAAAATTTCAAGAGGTAGTGCCAAGAATGCATAAATTAGACACCAAATGTCAGCGATCAAATTAGACACCAAATGTTCTTTATCAAAAAGGCATAAATTAGATACCAAATGTCAGCGTCAGAAGTTTAGTTTCATATCATATTCTTTAAAATTTCATTTCTGCTTCTTGAATGGGGAAATAATTTAATTTAATAACGAAAAAAATAAAAGTTTAACGATTTCGACTGCCTGATCATGGCTTCCAAATGAAATGAGAATTCATTCGAGATTTTTCACCTTTTTGAGATATAAAGCATTTCAATGGATCATTTTGAAATATTCTGACGATTTTTGTTTTCACTGTATCAAAATGTATATTTTTTAAATTATCAGCTTTACGTGGAATGATATTGAATCAATTAATGGCTAGGTTTATAACAAAACTTGAACATTCTAACCAGAATTGTTTACAGATTTGAAGTCAATGTAATTCGATGACACCTAATTCATAATCGATTATTTTGCCAGGCAATTTTAAAGGCAGCGAATTATTTTGATTTGATTTATTTGCTTAAGTATATGTTTTATAAAGCTGACTCGACCTGACTCGTCAATTCCAATTATAGTGACATTTGCTGCAGCGTAAACATGCGTTCATGGAATGAAATATATTTCATTCACACATAACAATACATATACTGCACACTTTAAATAACGCATTGCGCTTGCATGGTGTTTATGTGACCATTAGTGAATGGAATTTCGTAGGCTCGTGCATGTTTTTTTTTGCCAAAATATTCCGTTAGTTTTCATTTGTCAGAAAATATTGAAGAGTATGTGATATAGAACGTTAATAAGCTCAAGTTAATTGTATGCTCCATTTATAGGCTTGAATAATACAATTAAAATTGTAAAAGTTATTCATTGTTTTTAAATTTCTCTCATGGCCAGAAACAAATCTCATTCGCGAAACTGTAAGTTCATGTGAGCCTGGCGGCGTGAACGACCATCGGCAGCCTTGTTGTTAAAATAAAACCCCAAACACAATTTCTCAGCCAATTTATGCATGAAAACTAACTATTTCAATGGAAAGAAAAAAAATGATGCAGCATGCAATTCAGCAGAGGCTTCATCCTTCACTTGGATTGCACAATCGCTCTTGCATGCACTGCAGAGAGATACGCCCTTAATGCAAGAAATCTTGATCTTAAGACTGTGGTAATCATAGCGCGAACGTTCAATTAATTCTAAAAATATAATTCTACAAGTTTTTCTGAAATGATTCATAACAACAATAATTTATTTCGTTGGTCCATGTGCTACTGAAATGTTATTTAAAGAAATTGAAAATAAAATTGTTTTTCGTGGGACCAAATTAAATTCATTGGTATACACTATAAAAAAACTGAACAATAATTTCATGGGATACATGTATATTCAAATAAATTTTTCAGTGATCATCACCCATATATTCGTCATACACTATACAATAGATATCCAATAATATTTCAGAACTTTCCAAAAACTCCCGTTATATGCACGATACATCCTGCCTTCACATTGCAAGAAATGGTCGTTTGTTTCATGCAAGAGCGACGATCTTCATCTTTTGTTTAACCAAAGAGAATAAATGAAAAACGGCGGCAAATCATCCGTAGACTTACGAGACTAACAACTGTGCAATAAAGTCTTATTTGACAACTGCAATCATTCACGATTCCTTTTCCGTTCAGTGTGAATTCTGAAACAAGTTCATATTATTTCTACTGTCAAAATCTGTGGCATTGGTTTTTTTAATATTTAATACGCAATAAAAGGTGTTAAAAAATTTTTTGTTTTAAGTATACGTCGCGTAAGTACGCAAGTTGAATTGGGATTGAGGTGTAACTTAGAAAAATACTTTAATTTTATTATATTTGATTATATAGATCAAAATTAGTGTTAATTTCACTACTCTTCCATGGATGCTTTAAATCTGAAGCGTATAACATCTTGAGCATACGAATTTAATTATTTAAAGATCATTTCACTCCAGTGGTATGCAAAATACTCCAGCCGAACTTGATACAAAGGATACGTATCATGTCATTTAATTTTTTATTTCAATAACATGATTAATCCAGTTTGTTTTATGATTAAGTCGCATGGAAATAAATAGGTTTACTTACGTGGTGCTGCTGTCTCCACTCTTAATATCGTTAAGATACTTGGTTTCAATTTTATTAACGAAACGTACGTTACTTGCTACCAAGATTATACCAATGTCTCACGCTCTGCTACGAAGTTCAATCAAGTAATCGCGCAGTCTTTCCAAACTCTTTTATAAGCACGCTTTCGATAGGAAAAAGACTCCTCAGCGTGAACTTGAAAAAACAATCATTTTATTTCCAGAAATTAAAACGTTTGCATAGTTTCAAGCCATCCTGACTGAGTTTTGCTCGGTTAAAAGGCGTATCAGAGCTACGTGCAAGCAGTGTGCCACAATTTGGACAACATTACTCATTAATTTATCTGATTGTATGGCTGTTATTCTGTAGAGGATACGTACGTACTTTAAGTGTATTTTACGGAGACACTTAAGCCGCATTTAATTCGACGAGTTCGATGTTAAGAATGATGAATAAGTTATGTGTACATAGAAATGTTGACTGTGAGTGGCTCCTATGTATAAATAGTATTAAATGTTATTGTTAACGATACTGGTACTTAAATTCTGTGTTTCCAGGGACTAAATATACTTCTAAAAAGGTGATGTTTTTCTAGTAAATGATTAATTGAAGTAAATCACTGTTTTCAGAGATACTCTGAGGTATGCGATTATGTACAATTTCGTTCTACAGGTATTTAAAGAAATTTTAAAAAATCCTGAGGCATTAGGAGATATTTCATTGTTTTCATTTTCATTTCATATTGCTATATATCATTAAATCTGTTACATGAGCTAAATAGTGCAAATATCGCACACAGTTTAGTTGTTACTGAAATTATTTATTATATATTTGGTAAAATGTACTTATGGGCCGGCCGCCAGATTTCAAGAGCGAAAATAGCGATCTAGATTGACGATTTATGAGCGAAATTTTCAACTTAAATTAACGACACGTTAAGCTGCTTGCCATGAATAAATACTAAATCTATTTAAATTAAATAAAATTATTACAATTATTAATGCGAATATATGTCATTGAATTTATTATAGTTCCACATGCAAGAGAAATTATCATGATTTGAAGTAAATTTCATCACACCAAATAAGCCCGCTCGAATAGCACGTCGATCTGGTCCCGCGGGGGCGCTGGAATTAACGCTTTGGCATGACATGTGCGGGCAATTGAACCTTCACGTCCCTACCATTAATCTTTGCCTAAACTGACGCCACTTGATATTGCGTTAACTGGGTGAGGAATATTATTTATTTTCTTATTGCATATACTTTTAGATAAAAACGATAAATGTTTCAGAATTCAAATGATTTCTTGAAAAACTAACAATTTTTCAGCAACAATTTTCTAAAAATGCTAATTGATTTTTATAATCTAAATGCTGAAAATAATTATATTTTGGTTAGATTCTCTGCTTAACATTGGTCGCAGCATATTTTATTGGATCTAAACACGCTTGCCAAACTTGCCAAACCAAAATCTTAACATTAAAACAAAATTCAAGTCTTGTTTTTCATGATTGAAAAATACATCAGAAATTTGGCAGAAATTGTAATTGCACTGGAGATGAATTTTCAACTATAAGTTCATTTATCATTAAACTTACTGATAATTTTTTTATCGGCATATTTTTTTACTGCATCCATGACTGCCAAAAAACTGAAACGCCACCGTCACCAACGAACCTTTGCAAATAAAATCAAGATAACAGAGCCCATACCTCAGTGTCTCGGAATATGAACATTGAGTTTTAAATAGTTCCTTGTGAAGTTAACTAAATTGTAATGCGATCCAGAGTAACATCTGCCCCAGAAGTTGATTTTACTAATTGATCTAATTTGTAAGCATGCATTTAGAGCGTTGGCATTTGTAATGGGCTCATTTGAACAGAATGCTACAGCATTTAATCTCTTTTAATCTTTTTTTTTTCAATTTAAATACCATGTCAATTTTCAGAAAGAAAATATCACAAAAACTGCTGTGTAAGGCAAAAAATCTAGCCATAAAATTTTGAATAATTATTTCAAGAAATTCATGTACAGCGAAACTACCTGCTCATTTAATTCAATATAATAATTCTTCCACCAATTCCAGAAAATCTAATGTTTTTTTCAATCTATTGCCTCTTGCCTCCTGGAATCCGGATTCAAACAAATACATTAAATTAAAATATTCTGCTGCTACAGTTTTTATTCAGCAAGAATGTCAGTAATGTGATCCTTCCGTGACCTCGCCTCGGAAGTATTTCGCATCGCACTCGGAATGCCTTCGAAAAAGTCTGTACATATCGCGAGCTGCTCGTCTTCCGGAGTCAGATCGATGGCATCAATACATTTCTGATGCGCCTCTGCATTTCTGCATCAGCTTGAAGATTCAAGGGACGGGTGTGCGTGGAATTTTAGTTTCAGATAGAGACAGTTTNGTTCCAACCAGTTGATACACCGCAGGCTGTTGAGTCCAACCAGTTGATACACCGCAGGCTGTTGAGTCCAACCAGTTGATACAACGCAGGCTGTTGAGTCCAACCAGTTGATACACCGCAGGCTGTTGAGTTCCAACCAGTTGATACACCGCAGGCTGTTGAGTCCAACCAGTTGATACACCGCAGGCTGTTGAGTTCCAACCAGTTGATACACCGCAGGCTGTTGAGTCCAACCAGTTGATACAACGCAGGCTGTCGAGTCCAACCAGTTGATACAACGCAGGCTGTCGAGTCCAACCAGTTGATACAACGCAGGCTGTTGAGTTCAACCTGTTGATACAACGCAGGCTGTTGAGTCAGAGTCTAACCAGTTGATGTAACGTAGGCTGTTGAGTCCAACCAGTTGATTTTAGTAAGATGAACAGTCAAAATTAAAATAAAAATAGTTCGAATTTCAGAGAAGAATAAAAAATTTTTGAAAGTTGAAATAATACAATGAAGATTTTTAACTTTTAAAGTTGATAACTGCAAAAGTTTTCCCTGGCGACACACGGGATCCTTGTACATTCTAATAAAACTGATTTTTTGACGTGAGTTTCGGAGTCTTATTTCAGGATAAAACAAGCAATATTTGATCCTAATAATTTCACATATAAATTACGTCCATTCAGTCACTTCTGACATATTTTCTACCATTTTACTAAGATGATACCTGACCTGATTCATAGATCTGCGTTTTCTTTTAACGCATCTCCAGTAACCTTGTCGAGGCTTACCGAGACAGCTTTTATAAACAAATCTGAATAGATACAATGAATATCAATTAAACACTGGTGCCTAGAGATATAATAAATTAATTTAATTGTTCAACAAAAGTTGTGTGATATTGCTCATTTGGCCCGGATACCTTTTTACGAGTGAAATATGAAAAATACTATCTTGTAAAAATACTCTTGAAATACTACGGGAGCATTCGTGTCAATGTAATTTTTTTCGTCCCCAGCATGTCATGGACGTTAGGATGTTCAATTGCAAATAGTTTTAAAACTAAAATGTCCGTTAGAATTTCATTTTTCAACGGTGATGTTTGTCATTATTTTGCGAATAAACTTCACGAATATATACTCGCTATTTGTGGGGCCTAGATGAATAATTTTAATTAATAGAGTTTCAAGAATTATTAAATAATTAACATCAATTTGCATAACGAATTTTTACGACATTTTTCTCATCATTACCGAAATTTGAAAACTCCTTTAATATGCAGAACTTCAAGAAAAGAAATAGATATTAATAAGAAAATAAATGAATAATCCCGAAAAAATAATTCCATATCGACCTTAACTTCATTTTTTTCAGCTTAATTGAGGCCTTTGGTGTATGTCCAAACTAAAAACAGTTTCGTAATTTCAATAGAAGCAAGCAGATACATATATATTGAACGCTCACCAACACATGACGAAAAAACGTTTAAATTCAAAGAATTTAGCGATCTGTAATAAAATTGGAATTTCCATCCACACAGAACACGATTTCATTAATTGAGTCATTTGATAAAAAATCTACAAATTTGTGCCCTAAATTTTCGCAAGCGAGCAAATTAGGCTTTCTGACAATCTTCGGTTGATACAAACTATCATCTCGGAACAAAAACGTGCATATTTTTTCGTAAAAATATTAGTTCAGCCCAAAACTTTTGTATACTATGAAAACAACATTTTTCTGTCTAGTGTTTCACACGTGTATGTTCAACACTTGCTGGCATATCATCGCATCTGGCAATCAAGGCGCACTGCAAATGAACTCCCCTGTTGACGGAAGTTCAGTTGAAATTGCAATATCTACGCCTTCACTATTATTTACCTCTCCTCCTTTGAAATGTATTCCTTGGGGGAGTCCCAGCCTCCCCGCACGATGGACGGTTCTCGAATTACCAGAACATGGTTTCCTCCTTAGAAAATTTCGCTAACGGGCTGTAGGTAATATGATAAAAGATAAATCACATAAAGCAGCTTTTTTCTTTGTTCCTGCCATTGATCGTCACGATGTAGCGAAAGTAATAATATACTTCCAGAATTCTCGGGTGTTTTTAACCGCGTGCCCCACCATACGAGTTTGTTAACAAATTACAATATTGTCTGGGGGCACAAAACATGTTTGGTTAAACAATAGATTAAACAGGGTTGACGGTATTCACAAGATGAACCCACGAACCCCGCTTAAAGATATTTAATGCGAAACTGCAAGTATTACGCAAACGTCAAACTTGCTAACAGCAAGTTTGGCGTTCCATACATAGCATTTATCTACTATGCTTGTTTGGACAGAGTGTTGGGTACAATTAAAGGCTAGTTTAAGAGTAAAATTTGTGACCTACGTCTGCGCTTCCCCAAGAAAAGATGTCTGTAACTCTTATCTTCAGTCCTGATCGGAGAAATGCGGCGGCTGAAACAAAACGCAGATTGGCCCGCTACAGCAAAAACTTGGGCCCTCTATGCAGTAGACCTGAGAGCATCGCGTGTTCCCATCCGAGGCCTTCATTGGTAATAACCAAAAATGACCAAATCCTAAAACTGCCGCGCTATCCAGAATTGGCTGCATGCGACATCTTGCTTTAGGGTTATTTCAAAACTACATGAAAACGGAATTCATTATGTTGCATGTTGGAGGAAACTTTAACGATACCGGCATGTAACAGTTTCGTTTTCTTTGCATTCTAATACAAATAAACTAAGTTACAATAAAGCACTCAATGCTTAATAATAATTTTTTATTTAGGTGCCATTAAATGGCTGGATATTGTTAATTAAATGGTATTTTTTATATTGTTATACACAAAACATACTCTGGAAGCCAATAATTCAGAGCTAACCTATTCCCAAGCTCACCTAGCAAAATATTTTTGTGTCCAACTAATGTATTTTCTTCTCATTTTTTATTTTTACGTACTTGAAAGACATGGGAACAAATTATTTTATGGGATGGTTATAAAAAATTTTAACGAATAAGGAGGCTTTTTGTTTCTTTTAAATGGATAGAAAACTGATGGAAAAATGAAAATTTCGAGTGAACACAAACTTGATTTTGTTTTACTAAATTTTTACTTTTTGACACAAGAATAACTCACTTAAAATTTTTCGTAGATCAAAAGTGTCACATTAATGTCTACTGTGAGCTACCCACCCCATCCTGGTTCAAATCCTGCAATCAACGCGTCAATCAGTCGTCGTATAATCCGCTGAAGGATATTTGTGAAGGATTCAGAATCTTATTTGGGAAGATTATGGGCCTGGCAGAGAGCTCGACGTTTGACCATGCAGGTTGGGAAGCCGCGGCGGATGTAAGAGACGAATTAATGCGCTGCTCATTAGAAGCAATAATGGGACTCAGTTTGACTCGTATTCTGAGAATTGTATTTGATTTTATTGTGAAACGTTTAGAATTTTCCTGGAGTTATTTGCATCGTTGAGATTAGAGTGCTGGAATTTTTAGTTTCACATGCCACTTGATAGTGCACACGTCTAGAATCGATCAAGAAAATTAAGCTAATTTATTAATGCACTTTTAACCACTAAGTTATCTAGCCACTGAGATATCGTATAAACGAACTATCGGACAATTGTTTTATTTTGACTACTGAAATATTTAGCCACAGAGACATCAGTATCCTAAACCGTTGAACAGCTGATTCATATGACCACTGAAATATCTAGCACTGCACTACTGAACCATCTGTCAAATAAATTTTCTGACCACCGAACTATTTGTCCGCTGAGCCATCTCGACCACCTGTTACGGCAGGTGGCGGTCGCCGTGCAATATCGCGCCTCGTAATTCCTCTTGTCCCACAATGCAAGTCGCAAAAGGTGAACCGGAGCCATGCACCATTTATTTGATGAACCGGAACAGCGTACCGTTTACTTGATGAACCTGGGCCGGCAGCACACCGTTCATTTGATGAGCCGGAGCAGCGCCCGTTTATTTGATGAGTCGGAGCCGCGAACATTTTTGAGCCGGCGTCGCGCACCGTTCATTTGATGAACCGGAGCCGTGCACCGTTCATTTGATGAACCGGAGCCGCGCACCGTTTTTTGATGAAGCGGAACCGCGCACCGTTCATTTGATGAACCGGAGCCGCGCACCGTTTTTTGATGAAGCGGAACCGCGCA